>NW_027040326.1:0-48881 GCF_034236695.1 Oncorhynchus nerka | reverse complement strand
TTGATTCACGGACCGGTTTGGGTTTTTACTTTACCTTCTATACCGGTAGTGATGCACGGACCGGTTTGGGTTTTTACTTTACCTTCTATACTGGTAGTGATGCACGGACCGGTTTGGGTTGTTACTTTACCTTCTATACTGGTAGTGATACACGGACCGGTTTGGGTTGTTACTTTACCTTCTATAACGGTATTGATGCACAGACCGGTTTGGGTTGTTACTTTACCTTCTATACTGGTAGTGATGCACGGACCGGTTTGGGTTGTTACTTTACCTTCTATACTGGTAGTGATGCACGGACCGGTTTGGGTTTTTACTTTACCTTCTATACTGGTAGTGATGCACGGACCGGTTTGGGTTGTTACTTTACCTTCTATACCGGTAGTGATGCACGGACCGGTTTGGGTTGTTACTTTACCTTCTATACTGGTAGTGATGCACGGACCGGTTTGGGTTGTTACATTACCTTCTATACTGGTAGTGATACACGGACCGGTTTGGGTTGTTACATTAGCTTCTATACTGGTAGTGATACCCGGACCGGTTTGGGTTGTTACTTTACCTTCTATAACGGTATTGATGCACAGACCGGTTTGGGTTTTTACATTACCTTCTATACTGGTAGTGATGCAGGGACCGGTTTGGGTTGTTACTTTACCTTCTATACTGGTAGTGATGCAGGGACCGGTTTGGGTTTTTACTTTACCTTCTATACTGCTAGTGATGCAGGGACCGGTTTGGGTTGTTACTTTACCTTCTATACTGGTAGTGATGCAGGGACCGGTTTGGGTTTTTACTTTACCTTCTATACTGGTAGTGATGCAGGGACCGGTTTGGGTTTTTACTTTACCTTCTATACTGGTAGTGATGCAGGGACCGGTTTGGGTTTTTACTTTACCTTCTATACTGGTAGTGATGCAGGGACCGGTTTGGGTTTTTACTTTACCTTCTATACTGGTAGTGATGCAGGGACCGGTTTGGGTTGTTACTTTACCTTCTATACTGGTAGTGATGTACGGACCGGTTTGGGTTGTTACTTTACCTTCTATACTGGTAGTGATGCAGGGACCGGTTTGGGTTTTTACTTTACCTTCTATAACGGTATTGATTCACGGACCGGTTTGGGTTGTTACTTTACCTTCTATAACGGTATTGATTCACGGACCGGTTTGGGTTTATACTTTACCTTCTATAACGGTATTGATTCACGGACCGGTTTGGGTTGTAACTTTACCTTCTATACCGGTATTGATGCACGGACCGGTTTGGGTTTTTACTTTACCTTCTATACTGGTATTGATGCAGGGACCGGTTTGGGTTGTTACTTTACCTTCTATACTGGTAGTGATGCAGGGACCGGTTTGCGTTTTTACTTTACCTTCTATACTGGTAGTGATGCAGGGACCGGTTTGGGTTTTTACTTTACCTTCTGTACTGGTAGTGATTCACGGACCGGTTTGGGTTTTTACTTTACCTTCTATACTGGTAGTGATACAGGGACCGGTTTGGGTTGTTACTTTACCTTCTATACTGGTAGTGATGCAGGGACCGGTTTGGGTTTTTACTTTACCTTCTATACTGGTAGTGATGCAGGGACCGGTTTGGGTTGTTACTTTACCTTCTATACTGGTAGTGATGCAGGGACCGGTTTGGGTTTTTACTTTACCTTCTATACTGGTAGTGATGCAGGGACCGGTTTGGGTTTTTACTTTACCTTCTATACTGGTAGTGATGCAGGGACCGGTTTGGGTTTTTACTTTACCTTCTATACTGGTAGTGATGCACGGACCGGTTTGGGTTGTTACTTTACCTTCTATACTGGTAGTGATGCAGGGACCGGTTTGGGTTTTTACTTTACCTTCTATAACGGTATTGATTCACGGACCGGTTTGGGTTGTTACTTTACCTTCTATAAGGGTATTGATTCACGGACCGGTTTGGGTTTATACTTTACCTTCTATAACGGTATTGATTCACGGACCGGTTTGGGTTGTAACTTTACCTTCTATACCGGTATTGATGCACGGACCGGTTTGGGTTTTTACTTTACCTTCTATACTGGTATTGATGCAGGGACCGGTTTGGGTTGTTACTTTACCTTCTATACTGGTAGTGATGCAGGGACCGGTTTGCGTTTTTACTTTACCTTCTATACTGGTAGTGATGCAGGGACCGGTTTGGGTTTTTACTTTACCTTCTGTACTGGTAGTGATTCACGGACCGGTTTGGGTTTTTACTTTACCTTCTATACTGGTAGTGATACAGGGACCGGTTTGGGTTGTTACTTTACCTTCTATACTGGTAGTGATGCAGGGACCGGTTTGGGTTTTACTTTACCTTCTATACTGGTAGTGATGCAGGGACCGGTTTGGGTTTTTACTTTACCTTCTATACTGGTAGTGATGCACGGACCGGTTTGGGTTGTTACTTTACCTTCTATACCGGTAGTGATGCACGGACCGGTTTGGGTTGTTACTTTACCTTCTATACTGGTAGTGATGCACGGACCGGTTTGGGTTGTTACATTACCTTCTATACTGGTAGTGATACACGGACCGGTTTGGGTTGTTACATTACCTTCTATACTGGTAGTGATACACGGACCGGTTTGGGTTGTTACTTTACCTTCTATAACGGTATTGATGCACAGACCGGTTTGGGTTTTTACATTACCTTCTATACTGGTAGTGATGCAGGGACCGGTTTGGGTTGTTACTTTACCTTCTATACTGGTAGTGATGCAGGGACCGGTTTGGGTTTTTACTTTACCTTCTATACTGCTAGTGATGCAGGGACCGGTTTGGGTTGTTACTTTACCTTCTATACTGGTAGTGATGCAGGGACCGGTTTGGGTTTTACTTTACCTTCTATACTGGTAGTGATGCAGGGACCGGTTTGGGTTTTACTTTACCTTCTATACTGGTAGTGATGCAGGGACCGGTTTGGGTTTTTACTTTACCTTCTATACTGGTAGTGATGCAGGGACCGGTTTGGGTTTTTACTTTACCTTCTATACTGGTAGTGATGCAGGGACCGGTTTGGGTTGTTACTTTACCTTCTATACTGGTAGTGATGTACGGACCGGTTTGGGTTGTTACTTTACCTTCTATACTGGTAGTGATGCAGGGACCGGTTTGGGTTTTTACTTTACCTTCTATAACGGTATTGATTCACGGACCGGTTTGGGTTGTTACTTTACCTTCTATAACGGTATTGATTCACGGACCGGTTTGGGTTTATACTTTACCTTCTATAACGGTATTGATTCACGGACCGGTTTGGGTTGTAACTTTACCTTCTATACCGGTATTGATGCACGGACCGGTTTGGGTTTTTACTTTACCTTCTATACTGGTATTGATGCAGGGACCGGTTTGGGTTGTTACTTTACCTTCTATACTGGTAGTGATGCAGGGACCGGTTTGCGTTTTACTTTACCTTCTATACTGGTAGTGATGCAGGGACCGGTTTGGGTTTTTACTTTACCTTCTGTACTGGTAGTGATTCACGGACCGGTTTGGGTTTTTACTTTACCTTCTATACTGGTAGTGATACAGGGACCGGTTTGGGTTGTTACTTTACCTTCTATACTGGTAGTGATGCAGGGACCGGTTTGGGTTTTTTACTTTACCTTCTATACTGGTAGTGATGCAGGGACCGGTTTGGGTTGTTACTTTACCTTCTATACTGGTAGTGATGCAGGGACCGGTTTGGGTTTTTACTTTACCTTCTATACTGGTAGTGATGCAGGGACCGGTTTGGGTTTTTACTTTACCTTCTATACTGGTAGTGATGCAGGGACCGGTTTGGGTTTTTACTTTACCTTCTATACTGGTAGTGATGCACGGACCGGTTTGGGTTGTTACTTTACCTTCTATACTGGTAGTGATGCAGGGACCGGTTTGGGTTTTTACTTTACCTTCTATAACGGTATTGATTCACGGACCGGTTTGGGTTGTAACTTTACCTTCTATACCGGTATTGATGCACGGACCGGTTTGGGTTTTACTTTACCTTCTATACTGGTATTGATGCAGGGACCGGTTTGGGTTGTTACTTTACCTTCTATACTGGTAGTGATGCAGGGACCGGTTTGCGTTTTTACTTTACCTTCTATACTGGTAGTGATGCAGGGACCGGTTTGGGTTTTTACTTTACCTTCTGTACTGGTAGTGATTCACGGACCGGTTTGGGTTTTTACTTTACCTTCTATACTGGTAGTGATACAGGGACCGGTTTGGGTTGTTACTTTACCTTCTATACTGGTAGTGATGCAGGGACCGGTTTGGGTTTTTACTTTACCTTCTATACTGGTAGTGATGCAGGGACCGGTTTGGGTTTTACTTTACCATCTATACTGGTAGTGATTCACGGACCGGTTTGGGTTTTTACTTTACCTTCTATACTGGTAGTGATACCTTTGGGTTTTTACTTTACCTGCTATACTGGTAGTGATGTACGGACCGGTTTGGGTTGTTATTTTACCTTCTATACTGGTAGTGATGCAGGGACCGGTTTGGGTTTTTACTTTACCTTCTATACTGGTAGTGATGCACGGACCGGTTTGGGTTGTTACTTTACCTTCTATACTGGTAGTGATGCAGGGACCGGTTTGGGTTTTTACTTTACCTTCTATAACGGTATTGATTCACGGACCGGTTTGGGTTGTTACTTTACCTTCTATACTGGTAGTGATGCAGGGACCGGTTTGGGTTTATACTTTACCTTCTATAACGGTATTGATTCACGGACCGGTTTAGGTTGTTACTTTACCTTCTATAACGGTATTGATTCACGGACCGGTTTGGGTTTATACTTTACCTTCTATAACGGTATTGATTCACGGACCGGTTTGGGTTGTTACTTTACCTTCTATACCGGTATTGATGCACGGACCGGTTTGGGTTTTACTTTACCTTCTATACTGGTATTGATGCAGGGACCGGTTTGGGTTGTTACTTTACCTTCTATACTGGTAGTGATGCAGGGACCGGTTTGCATTTTTACTTTACCTTCTGTACTGGTAGTGATGCAGGGACCGGTTTGGGTTTTTACTTTACCTTCTGTACTGGTAGTGATTCACGGACCGGTTTGGGTTTTTACTTTACCTTCTATACTGGTAGTGATACAGGGACCGGTTTGGGTTGTTACTTTACCTTCTATACTGGTAGTGATGCAGGGACCGGTTTGGGTTTTTACTTTACCTTCTATACTGGTAGTGATTCACGGACCGGTTTGGGTTTTTACTTTACCTTCTATACTGGTAGTGATACAGGGACCGGTTTGGGTTGTTACTTTACCTTCTATACTGGTATTGATGCACGGACCGGTTTGGGTTTTTACTTTACCTTCTATACTGGTAGTGATGCAGGGACCGGTTTGGGTTTTTACTTTACCTTCTATACTGGTAGTGATGCACGGACCGGTTTGGGTTTTACTTTACCTTCTATACCGGTAGTGATGCAGGGACCGGTTTGGGTTGTTACTTTACCTTCTATACCGGTACTGATGCACGGACTGGTTTGGGTTGTTACTTTACCTTCTATACCGGTAGTGATGCACGGACCGGTTTGGGTTGTTACTTTACCTTCTATACCGGTAGTGATGCACGGACCGGTTTGGGTTTTTACTTTACCTTCTATACCGGTAGTGATGCACAGACCGGTTTGGGTTTTTACTCTACCTTCTATACTGGTAGTGATGCAGGGACCGGTTTGGGTTTTTACTTTACCTTCTATACTGGTAGTGATGCACGGACCGGTTTGGGTTTTTACTTTACCTTCTATACCGGTAGTGATGCAGGGACCGGTTTGGGTTGTTACTTTACCTTCTATACCGGTACTGATGCACGGACTGGTTTGGGTTGTTACTTTACCTTCTATACCGGTAGTGATGCACGGACCGGTTTGGGTTGTTACTTTACCTTCTATACCGGTAGTGATGCACGGACCGGTTTGGGTTTTTACTTTACCTTCTATACCGGTAGTGATGCACGGACCGGTTTGGGTTTTACTTTACCTTCTATACTGGTAGTGATGCACAGACCGGTTTGGGTTTTTACTTTACCTTCTATACTGGTAGTGATGCAGGGACCGGTTTGGTTTTTACTTTACCTTCTATACTGGTAGTGATGCACGGACCGGTTTGGGTTGTTACTTTACCTTCTATACTGGTAGTGATGCAGGGACCGGTTTGGGTTTTTACTTTACCTTCTATAACGGTATTGATTCACGGACCGGTTTGGGTTGTTACTTTACCTTCTATACCGGTATTGATGCACGGACCGGTTTGGGTTTTTACTTTACCTTCTATACTGGTATTGATGCAGGGACCGGTTTGGGTTGTTACTTTACCTTCTATACTGGTAGTGATGCAGGGACCGGTTTGCGTTTTACTTTACCTTCTATACTGGTAGTGATGCAGGGACCGGTTTGTGTTTTTACTTTACCTTCTTTACTGGTAGTGATTCACGGACCGGTTTGGGTTTTACTTTACCTTCTATACTGGTAGTGATACAGGGACCGGTTTGGGTTGTTACTTTACCTTCTATACTGGTAGTGATGCACGGACCGGTTTGGGTTGTTACTTTACCTTCTATACTGGTAGTGATGCAGGGACCGGTTTGGGTTTTTACTTTACCTTCTATAACGGTATTGATTCACGGACCGGTTTGGGTTGTTACTTTACCTTCTATACTGGTAGTGATGCAGGGACCGGTTTGGGTTTATACTTTACCTTCTATAACGGTATTGATTCACGGACCGGTTTAGGTTGTTACTTTACCTTCTATAACGGTATTGATTCACGGACCGGTTTGGGTTTATACTTTACCTTCTATAACGGTATTGATTCACGGACCGGTTTGGGTTGTTACTTTACCTTCTATACCGGTATTGATGCACGGACCGGTTTGGGTTTTTACTTTACCTTCTATACTGGTATTGATGCAGGGACCGGTTTGGGTTGTTACTTTACCTTCTATACTGGTAGTGATGCAGGGACCGGTTTGCATTTTTACTTTACCTTCTGTACTGGTAGTGATGCAGGGACCGGTTTGGGTTTTTACTTTACCTTCTATAACGGTATTGATTCACGGACCGGTTTGGGTTGTTACTTTACCTTCTATAAGGGTATTGATTCACGGACCGGTTTGGGTTTATACTTTACCTTCTATAACGGTATTGATTCACGGACCGGTTTGGGTTGTTACTTTACCTTCTATAAGGGTATTGATTCACGGACCGGTTTGGGTTTATACTTTACCTTCTATAACGGTATTGATTCACGGACCGGTTTGGGTTGTAACTTTACCTTCTATACCGGTATTGATGCACGGACCGGTTTGGGTTTTTACTTTACCTTCTATACTGGTATTGATGCAGGGACCGGTTTGGGTTGTTACTTTACCTTCTATACTGGTAGTGATGCAGGGACCGGTTTGCGTTTTTACTTTACCTTCTATACTGGTAGTGATGCAGGGACCGGTTTGGGTTTTTACTTTACCTTCTGTACTGGTAGTGATTCACGGACCGGTTTGGGTTTTTACTTTACCTTCTATACTGGTAGTGATACAGGGACCGGTTTGGGTTGTTACTTTACCTTCTATACTGGTAGTGATGCAGGGACCGGTTTGGGTTTTTACTTTACCTTCTATACTGGTAGTGATGCAGGGACCGGTTTGGGTTTTTACTTTACCTTCTATACTGGTAGTGATGCACGGACCGGTTTGGGTTGTTACTTTACCTTCTATACCGGTAGTGATGCACGGACCGGTTTGGGTTGTTACTTTACCTTCTATACTGGTAGTGATGCACGGACCGGTTTGGGTTGTTACATTACCTTCTATACTGGTAGTGATACACGGACCGGTTTGGGTTGTTACATTACCTTCTATACTGGTAGTGATACACGGACCGGTTTGGGTTGTTACTTTACCTTCTATAACGGTATTGATGCACAGACCGGTTTGGGTTTTTACATTACCTTCTATACTGGTAGTGATGCAGGGACCGGTTTGGGTTGTTACTTTACCTTCTATACTGGTAGTGATGCAGGGACCGGTTTGGGTTTTTACTTTACCTTCTATACTGCTAGTGATGCAGGGACCGGTTTGGGTTTATACTTTACCTTCTATAACGGTATTGATTCACGGACCGGTTTGGGTTGTAACTTTACCTTCTATACCGGTATTGATGCACGGACCGGTTTGGGTTTTTACTTTACCTTCTATACTGGTATTGATGCAGGGACCGGTTTGGGTTGTTACTTTACCTTCTATACTGGTAGTGATGCAGGGACCGGTTTGTGTTTTTACTTTACCTTCTATACTGGTAGTGATGCAGGGACCGGTTTGGGTTTTTACTTTACCTTCTGTACTGGTAGTGATTCACGGACCGGTTTGGGTTTTTACTTTACCTTCTATACTGGTAGTGATACAGGGACCGGTTTGGGTTGTTACTTTACCTTCTATACTGGTAGTGATGCAGGGACCGGTTTGGGTTTTTACTTTACCTTCTATACTGGTAGTGATGCAGGGACCGGTTTGGGTTTTTACTTTACCTTCTATACTGGTAGTGATGCACGGACCGGTTTGGGTTGTTACTTTACCTTCTATACCGGTAGTGATGCACGGACCGGTTTGGGTTGTTACTTTACCTTCTATACTGGTAGTGATGCACGGACCGGTTTGGGTTGTTACATTACCTTCTATACTGGTAGTGATACACGGACCGGTTTGGGTTGTTACATTACCTTCTATACTGGTAGTGATACACGGACCGGTTTGGGTTGTTACTTTACCTTCTATAACGGTATTGATGCACAGACCGGTTTGGGTTTTACATTACCTTCTATACTGGTAGTGATGCAGGGACCGGTTTGGGTTGTTACTTTACCTTCTATACTGGTAGTGATGCAGGGACCGGTTTGGGTTTTTACTTTACCTTCTATACTGCTAGTGATGCAGGGACCGGTTTGGGTTTATACTTTACCTTCTATAACGGTATTGATTCACGGACCGGTTTGGGTTGTAACTTTACCTTCTATACCGGTATTGATGCACGGACCGGTTTGGGTTTTTACTTTACCTTCTATACTGGTATTGATGCAGGGACCGGTTTGGGTTGTTACTTTACCTTCTATACTGGTAGTGATGCAGGGACCGGTTTGCGTTTTTACTTTACCTTCTATACTGGTAGTGATGCAGGGACCGGTTTGGGTTTTACTTTACCTTCTGTACTGGTAGTGATTCACGGACCGGTTTGGGTTTTTACTTTACCTTCTATACTGGTAGTGATACAGGGACCGGTTTGGGTTGTTACTTTACCTTCTATACTGGTAGTGATGCAGGGACCGGTTTGGGTTTTACTTTACCTTCTATACTGGTAGTGATGCAGGGACCGGTTTGGGTTTTACTTTACCTTCTATACTGGTAGTGATGCACGGACCGGTTTGGGTTGTTACTTTACCTTCTATACCGGTAGTGATGCACGGACCGGTTTGGGTTGTTACTTTACCTTCTATACTGGTAGTGATGCACGGACCGGTTTGGGTTGTTACATTACCTTCTATACTGGTAGTGATACACGGACCGGTTTGGGTTGTTACATTACCTTCTATACTGGTAGTGATACACGGACCGGTTTGGGTTGTTACTTTACCTTCTATAACGGTATTGATGCACAGACCGGTTTGGGTTTTTACATTACCTTCTATACTGGTAGTGATGCAGGGACCGGTTTGGGTTGTTACTTTACCTTCTATACTGGTAGTAATGCAGGGACCGGTTTGGGTTTTTACTTTACCTTCTATACTGGTATTGATGCAGGGACCGGTTTGGGTTGTTACTTTACCTTCTATACTGGTAGTGATGCAGGGACCGGTTTGCGTTTTTACTTTACCTTCTATACTGGTAGTGATGCACGGACCGGTTTGGGTTGTTACTTTACCTTCTATACTGGTAGTGATGCAGGGACCGGTTTGGGTTTTTACTTTACCTTCTATAACGGTATTGATTCACGGACCGGTTTGGGTTGTTACTTTACCTTCTATACCGGTATTGATGCACGGACCGGTTTGGGTTTTTACTTTACCTTCTATACTGGTATTGATGCAGGGACCGGTTTGGGTTGTTACTTTACCTTCTATACTGGTAGTGATGCAGGGACCGGTTTGCGTTTTTACTTTACCTTCTATACTGGTAGTGATGCAGGGACCGGTTTGTGTTTTTACTTTACCTTCTTTACTGGTAGTGATTCACGGACCGGTTTGGGTTTTTACTTTACCTTCTATACTGGTAGTGATACAGGGACCGGTTTGGGTTGTTACTTTACCTTCTATACTGGTAGTGATGCACGGACCGGTTTGGGTTGTTACTTTACCTTCTATACTGGTAGTGATGCAGGGACCGGTTTGGGTTTTTACTTTACCTTCTATAACGGTATTGATTCACGGACCGGTTTGGGTTGTTACTTTACCTTCTATACTGGTAGTGATGCAGGGACCGGTTTGGGTTTATACTTTACCTTCTATAACGGTATTGATTCACGGACCGGTTTAGGTTGTTACTTTACCTTCTATAACGGTATTGATTCACGGACCGGTTTGGGTTTATACTTTACCTTCTATAACGGTATTGATTCACGGACCGGTTTGGGTTGTTACTTTACCTTCTATACCGGTATTGATGCACGGACCGGTTTGGGTTTTACTTTACCTTCTATACTGGTATTGATGCAGGGACCGGTTTGGGTTGTTACTTTACCTTCTATACTGGTAGTGATGCAGGGACCGGTTTGCATTTTTACTTTACCTTCTGTACTGGTAGTGATGCAGGGACCGGTTTGGGTTTTTACTTTACCTTCTATAACGGTATTGATTCACGGACCGGTTTGGGTTGTTACTTTACCTTCTATAAGGGTATTGATTCACGGACCGGTTTGGGTTTATACTTTACCTTCTATAACGGTATTGATTCACGGACCGGTTTGGGTTGTTACTTTACCTTCTATAAGGGTATTGATTCACGGACCGGTTTGGGTTTATACTTTACCTTCTATAACGGTATTGATTCACGGACCGGTTTGGGTTGTAACTTTACCTTCTATACCGGTATTGATGCACGGACCGGTTTGGGTTTTTACTTTACCTTCTATACTGGTATTGATGCAGGGACCGGTTTGGGTTGTTACTTTACCTTCTATACTGGTAGTGATGCAGGGACCGGTTTGCGTTTTACTTTACCTTCTATACTGGTAGTGATGCAGGGACCGGTTTGGGTTTTTACTTTACCTTCTGTACTGGTAGTGATTCACGGACCGGTTTGGGTTTTACTTTACCTTCTATACTGGTAGTGATACAGGGACCGGTTTGGGTTGTTACTTTACCTTCTATACTGGTAGTGATGCAGGGACCGGTTTGGGTTTTACTTTACCTTCTATACTGGTAGTGATGCAGGGACCGGTTTGGGTTTTTACTTTACCTTCTATACTGGTAGTGATGCACGGACCGGTTTGGGTTGTTACTTTACCTTCTATACCGGTAGTGATGCACGGACCGGTTTGGGTTGTTACTTTACCTTCTATACTGGTAGTGATGCACGGACCGGTTTGGGTTGTTACATTACCTTCTATACTGGTAGTGATACACGGACCGGTTTGGGTTGTTACATTACCTTCTATACTGGTAGTGATACACGGACCGGTTTGGGTTGTTACTTTACCTTCTATAACGGTATTGATGCACAGACCGGTTTGGGTTTTTACATTACCTTCTATACTGGTAGTGATGCAGGGACCGGTTTGGGTTGTTACTTTACCTTCTATACTGGTAGTGATGCAGGGACCGGTTTGGGTTTTTACTTTACCTTCTATACTGCTAGTGATGCAGGGACCGGTTTGGGTTTATACTTTACCTTCTATAACGGTATTGATTCACGGACCGGTTTGGGTTGTAACTTTACCTTCTATACCGGTATTGATGCACGGACCGGTTTGGGTTTTTACTTTACCTTCTATACTGGTATTGATGCAGGGACCGGTTTGGGTTGTTACTTTACCTTCTATACTGGTAGTGATGCAGGGACCGGTTTGTGTTTTTACTTTACCTTCTATACTGGTAGTGATGCAGGGACCGGTTTGGGTTTTTACTTTACCTTCTGTACTGGTAGTGATTCACGGACCGGTTTGGGTTTTTACTTTACCTTCTATACTGGTAGTGATACAGGGACCGGTTTGGGTTGTTACTTTACCTTCTATACTGGTAGTGATGCAGGGACCGGTTTGGGTTTTTACTTTACCTTCTATACTGGTAGTGATGCAGGGACCGGTTTGGGTTTTTACTTTACCTTCTATACTGGTAGTGATGCACGGACCGGTTTGGGTTGTTACTTTACCTTCTATACCGGTAGTGATGCACGGACCGGTTTGGGTTGTTACTTTACCTTCTATACTGGTAGTGATGCACGGACCGGTTTGGGTTGTTACATTACCTTCTATACTGGTAGTGATACACGGACCGGTTTGGGTTGTTACATTACCTTCTATACTGGTAGTGATACACGGACCGGTTTGGGTTGTTACTTTACCTTCTATAACGGTATTGATGCACAGACCGGTTTGGGTTTTTACATTACCTTCTATACTGGTAGTGATGCAGGGACCGGTTTGGGTTGTTACTTTACCTTCTATACTGGTAGTGATGCAGGGACCGGTTTGGGTTTTTACTTTACCTTCTATACTGCTAGTGATGCAGGGACCGGTTTGGGTTTATACTTTACCTTCTATAACGGTATTGATTCACGGACCGGTTTGGGTTGTAACTTTACCTTCTATACCGGTATTGATGCACGGACCGGTTTGGGTTTTTACTTTACCTTCTATACTGGTATTGATGCAGGGACCGGTTTGGGTTGTTACTTTACCTTCTATACTGGTAGTGATGCAGGGACCGGTTTGCGTTTTACTTTACCTTCTATACTGGTAGTGATGCAGGGACCGGTTTGGGTTTTTACTTTACCTTCTGTACTGGTAGTGATTCACGGACCGGTTTGGGTTTTTACTTTACCTTCTATACTGGTAGTGATACAGGGACCGGTTTGGGTTGTTACTTTACCTTCTATACTGGTAGTGATGCAGGGACCGGTTTGGGTTTTTACTTTACCTTCTATACTGGTAGTGATGCAGGGACCGGTTTGGGTTTTTACTTTACCTTCTATACTGGTAGTGATGCACGGACCGGTTTGGGTTGTTACTTTACCTTCTATACCGGTAGTGATGCACGGACCGGTTTGGGTTGTTACTTTACCTTCTATACTGGTAGTGATGCACGGACCGGTTTGGGTTGTTACATTACCTTCTATACTGGTAGTGATACACGGACCGGTTTGGGTTGTTACATTACCTTCTATACTGGTAGTTATACACGGACCGGTTTGGGTTGTTACTTTACCTTCTATAACGGTATTGATGCACAGACCGGTTTGGGTTTTTACATTACCTTCTATACTGGTAGTGATGCAGGGACCGGTTTGGGTTGTTACTTTACCTTCTATACTGGTAGTAATGCAGGGACCGGTTTGGGTTTTTACTTTACCTTCTATACTGGTATTGATGCAGGGACCGGTTTGGGTTGTTACTTTACCTTCTATACTGGTAGTGATGCAGGGACCGGTTTGCGTTTTTACTTTACCTTCTATACTGGTAGTGATGCAGGGACCGGTTTGGGTTTTTACTTTACCTTCTGTACTGGTAGTGATTCACGGACCGGTTTGGGTTTTTACTTTACCTTCTATACTGGTAGTGATACAGGGACCGGTTTGGGTTGTTACTTTACCTTCTATACTGGTAGTGATGCAGGGACCGGTTTGGGTTTTTACTTTACCTTCTATACTGGTAGTGATGCAGGGACCGGTTTGGGTTTTTACTTTACCTTCTATACTGGTAGTGATGCACGGACCGGTTTGGGTTGTTACTTTACCTTCTATACCGGTAGCGATGCACGGACCGTTTGGGTTGTTACTTTACCTTCTATACTGGTAGTGATGCACGGACCGGTTTGGGTTGTTACATTACCTTCTATACTGGTAGTGATACACGGACGGTTTGGGTTGTTACATTACCTTCTATACTGGTAGTGATACACGGACCGGTTTGGGTTGTTACTTTACCTTCTATAACGGTATTGATGCACAGACCGGTTTGGGTTTTTACATTACCTTCTATACTGGTAGTGATGCAGGGACCGGTTTGGGTTGTTACTTTACCTTCTATACTGGTAGTGATGCAGGGACCGGTTTGGGTTTTTACTTTACCTTCTATACTGCTAGTGATGCAGGGACCGGTTTGGGTTGTTACTTTACCTTCTATACTGGTAGTGATGCAGGGACCGGTTTGGGTTTTTACTTTACCTTCTATACTGGTAGTGATGCAGGGACCGGTTTGGGTTTTTACTTTACCTTCTATACTGGTAGTGATGCAGGGACCGGTTTGGGTTTTTACTTTACCTTCTATACTGGTAGTGATGCAGGGACCGGTTTGGGTTTTTACTTTACCTTCTATACTGGTAGTGATGCAGGGACCGGTTTGGGTTGTTACTTTACCTTCTATACTGGTAGTGATGTAGGACCGGTTTGGGTTGTTACTTTACCTTCTATACTGGTAGTGATGCAGGGACCGGTTTGGGTTTTTACTTTACCTTCTATAACGGTATTGATTCACGGACCGGTTTGGGTTGTTACTTTACCTTCTATAACGGTATTGATTCACGGACCGGTTTGGGTTTATACTTTACCTTCTATAACGGTATTGATTCACGGACCGGTTTGGGTTGTAACTTTACCTTCTATACCGGTATTGATGCACGGACCGGTTTGGGTTTTTACTTTACCTTCTATACTGGTATTGATGCAGGGACCGGTTTGGGTTGTTACTTTACCTTCTATACTGGTAGTGATGCAGGGACCGGTTTGGGTTGTTACTTTACCTTCTATAACGGTATTGATGCACAGACCGGTTTGGGTTTTTACATTACCTTCTATACTGGTAGTGATGCAGGGACCGGTTTGGGTTGTTACTTTACCTTCTATACTGGTAGTGATGCAGGGACCGGTTTGGGTTTTTACTTTACCTTCTATACTGCTAGTGATGCAGGGACCGGTTTGGGTTGTTACTTTACCTTCTATACTGGTAGTGATGCAGGGACCGGTTTGGGTTTTTACTTTACCTTCTATACTGGTGTGAGTGATGCAGGGACCGGTTTGGGTTTTTACTTTACCTTCTATACTGGTAGTGATGCAGGGACCGGTTTGGGTTTTTACTTTACCTTCTATACTGGTAGTGATGCAGGGACCGGTTTGGGTTTTTACTTTACCTTCTATACTGGTAGTGATGCAGGGACCGGTTTGGGTTGTTACTTTACCTTCTATACTGGTAGTGATGTACGGACCGGTTTGGGTTGTTACTTTACCTTCTATACTGGTAGTGATGCAGGGACCGGTTTGGGTTTTTACTTTACCTTCTATAACGGTATTGATTCACGGACCGGTTTGGGTTGTTACTTTACCTTCTATAACGGTATTGATTCACGGACCGGTTTGGGTTTATACTTTACCTTCTATAACGGTATTGATTCACGGACCGGTTTGGGTTGTAACTTTACCTTCTATACCGGTATTGATGCACGGACCGGTTTGGGTTTTACTTTACCTTCTATACTGGTATTGATGCAGGGACCGGTTTGGGTTGTTACTTTACCTTCTATACTGGTAGTGATGCAGGGACCGGTTTGCGTTTTTACTTTACCTTCTATACTGGTAGTGATGCAGGGACCGGTTTGGGTTTTTACTTTACCTTCTGTACTGGTAGTGATTCACGGACCGGTTTGGGTTTTTACTTTACCTTCTATACTGGTAGTGATACAGGGACCGGTTTGGGTTGTTACTTTACCTTCTATACTGGTAGTGATGCAGGGACCGGTTTGGGTTTTTACTTTACCTTCTATACTGGTAGTGATGCAGGGACCGGTTTGGGTTGTTACTTTACCTTCTATACTGGTAGTGATGCAGGGACCGGTTTGGGTTTTACTTTACCTTCTATACTGGTAGTGATGCAGGGACCGGTTTGGGTTTTTACTTTACCTTCTATACTGGTATTGATGCAGGGACCGGTTTGGGTTGTTACTTTACCTTCTATACTGGTAGTGATGCAGGGACCGGTTTGCGTTTTACTTTACCTTCTATACTGGTAGTGATGCAGGGACCGGTTTGGGTTTTTACTTTACCTTCTGTACTGGTAGTGATTCACGGACCGGTTTGGGTTTTTACTTTACCTTCTATACTGGTAGTGATACAGGGACCGGTTTGGGTTGTTACTTTACCTTCTATACTGGTAGTGATGCAGGGACGGTTTGGGTTTTTACTTTACCTTCTATACTGGTAGTGATGCAGGGACCGGTTTGGGTTGTTACTTTACCTTCTATACTGGTAGTGATGCAGGGACCGGTTTGGGTTTTTACTTTACCTTCTATACTGGTAGTGATGCAGGGACCGGTTTGGGTTTTTACTTTACCTTCTATACTGGTAGTGATGCAGGGACCGGTTTGGGTTTTTACTTTACCTTCTATACTGGTAGTGATGCACGGACCGGTTTGGGTTGTTACTTTACCTTCTATACTGGTAGTGATGCAGGGACCGGTTTGGGTTTTTACTTTACCTTCTATAACGGTATTGATTCACGGACCGGTTTGGGTTGTAACTTTACCTTCTATACCGGTATTGATGCACGGACCGGTTTGGGTTTTTACTTTACCTTCTATACTGGTATTGATGCAGGGACCGGTTTGGGTTGTTACTTTACCTTCTATACTGGTAGTGATGCAGGGACCGGTTTGCGTTTTTACTTTACCTTCTATACTGGTAGTGATGCAGGGACCGGTTTGGGTTTTTACTTTACCTTCTGTACTGGTAGTGATTCACGGACCGGTTTGGGTTTTTACTTTACCTTCTATACTGGTAGTGATACAGGGACCGGTTTGGGTTGTTACTTTACCTTCTATACTGGTAGTGATGCAGGGACCGGTTTGGGTTTTTACTTTACCTTCTATACTGGTAGTGATGCAGGGACCGGTTTGGGTTTTTACTTTACCATCTATACTGGTAGTGATTCACGGACCGGTTTGGGTTTTTACTTTACCTTCTATACTGGTAGTGATACAGGGACCGGTTTGGGTTTTTACTTTACCTGCTATACTGGTAGTGATGTACGGACCGGTTTGGGTTGTTATTTTACCTTCTATACTGGTAGTGATGCAGGGACCGGTTTGGGTTTTTACTTTACCTTCTATACTGGTAGTGATGCACGGACCGGTTTGGGTTGTTACTTTACCTTCTATAACGGTATTGATTCACGGACCGGTTTGGGTTGTTACTTTACCTTCTATACTGGTAGTGATGCAGGGACCGGTTTGGGTTTATACTTTACCTTCTATAACGGTATTGATTCACGGACCGGTTTAGGTTGTTACTTTACCTTCTATAACGGTATTGATTCACGGACCGGTTTGGGTTTATACTTTACCTTCTATAACGGTATTGATTCACGGACCGGTTTGGGTTGTTACTTTACCTTCTATACCGGTATTGATGCACGGACCGGTTTGGGTTTTTACTTTACCTTCTATACTGGTATTGATGCAGGGACCGGTTTGGGTTGTTACTTTACCTTCTATACTGGTAGTGATGCAGGGACCGGTTTGCATTTTTACTTTACCTTCTGTACTGGTAGTGATGCAGGGACCGGTTTGGGTTTTTACTTTACCTTCTGTACTGGTAGTGATTCACGGACCGGTTTGGGTTTTTACTTTACCTTCTATACTGGTAGTGATACAGGGACCGGTTTGGGTTGTTACTTTACCTTCTATACTGGTAGTGATGCAGGGACCGGTTTGGGTTTTTACTTTACCTTCTATACTGGTAGTGATTCACGGACCGGTTTGGGTTTTTACTTTACCTTCTATACTGGTAGTGATACAGGGACCGGTTTGGGTTGTTACTTTACCTTCTATACTGGTATTGATGCACGGACCGGTTTGGGTTTTTACTTTACCTTCTATACTGGTAGTGATGCAGGGACCGGTTTGGGTTTTTACTTTACCTTCTATACTGGTAGTGATGCACGGACCGGTTTGGGTTTTTACTTTACCTTCTATACCGGTAGTGATGCAGGGACCGGTTTGGGTTGTTACTTTACCTTCTATACCGGTACTGATGCACGGACTGGTTTGGGTTGTTACTTTACCTTCTATACCGGTAGTGATGCACGGACCGGTTTGGGTTGTTACTTTACCTTCTATACCGGTAGTGATGCACGGACCGGTTTGGGTTTTTACTTTACCTTCTATACCGGTAGTGATGCACGGACCGGTTTGGGTTTTTACTTTACCTTCTATACTGGTAGTGATGCACAGACCGGTTTGGGTTTTTACTCTACCTTCTATACTGGTAGTGATGCAGGGACCGGTTTGGGTTTTTACTTTATCTTCTATACTGGTAGTGATGCAGGGACCGGTTTGGGTTTTTACTTTACCTTCTATACTGGTAGTGATGCACGGACCGGTTTGGGTTTTTACTTTACCTTCTATACCGGTAGTGATGCAGGGACCGGTTTGGGTTGTTACTTTACCTTCTATACCGGTACTGATGCACGGACTGGTTTGGGTTGTTACTTTACCTTCTATACCGGTAGTGATGCACGGACCGGTTTGGGTTGTTACTTTACCTTCTATACCGGTAGTGATGCACGGACCGGTTTGGGTTTTTACTTTACCTTCTATACCGGTAGTGATGCACGGACCGGTTTGGGTTTTTACTTTACCTTCTATACTGGTAGTGATGCACAGACCGGTTTGGGTTTTTACTTTACCTTCTATACTGGTAGTGATGCAGGGACCGGTTTGGGTTTTTACTTTACCTTCTATACTGGTAGTGATGCACGGACCGGTTTGGGTTGTTACTTTACCTTCTATACTGGTAGTGATGCAGGGACCGGTTTGGGTTTTTACTTTACCTTCTATAACGGTATTGATTCACGGACTGGTTTGGGTTGTTACTTTACCTTCTATACCGGTATTGATGCACGGACCGGTTTGGGTTTTTACTTTACCTTCTATACTGGTATTGATGCAGGGACCGGTTTGGGTTGTTACTTTACCTTCTATACTGGTAGTGATGCAGGGACCGGTTTGCGTTTTTACTTTACCTTCTATACTGGTAGTGATGCAGGGACCGGTTTGGGTTTTTACTTTACCTTCTTTACTGGTAGTGATTCACGGACCGGTTTGGGTTTTTACTTTACCTTCTATACTGGTAGTGATACAGGGACCGGTTTGGGTTGTTACTTTACCTTCTATACTGGTAGTGATGCAGGGACCGGTTTGGGTTTTTACTTTACCTTCTATACTGGTAGTGATTCACGGACCGGTTTGGGTTTTTACTTTACCTTCTATACTAGTAGTGATACAGGGACCGGTTTGGGTTGTTACTTTACCTTCTATACTGGTAGTGATGCAGGGACCGGTTTGGGTTTTACTTTACCTTCTATACTGGTAGTGATACAGGGACCGGTTTGGGTTGTTACTTTACCTTCTATACTGGTAGTGATGCAGGGACCGGTTTGGGTTTTTACTTTACCTTCTATACTGGTAGTGATTCACGGACCGGTTTGGGTTTTTACTTTACCTTCTATACTGGTAGTGATACAGGGACCGGTTTGGGTTGTTACTTTACCTTCTATACTGGTAGTGATGCAGGGACCGGTTTGGGTTTTTACTTTACCTTCTATACTGGTAGTGATGCAGGGACCGGTTTGGGTTTTTACTTTACCTTCTATACTGGTAGTGATGCACGGACCGGTTTGGGTTGTTACTTTACCTTCTATAACGGTATAGATTCACGGACCGGTTTGGGTTGTTACTTTACCTTCTATAACGGTATTGATTCACGGACCGGTTTGGGTTGTTACTTTACCTTCTATACTGGTAGTGATTCACGGACCGGTTTGGGTTTTTACTTTACCTTCTATACTGGTAGTGATACAGGGACCGGTTTGGGTTGTTACTTTACCTTCTATACTGGTATTGATGCACGGACCGGTTTGGGTTTTTACTTTACCTTCTATACTGGTAGTGATGCAGGGACCGGTTTGGGTTTTTACTTTACCTTCTATACTGGTAGTGATGCACGGACCGGTTTGGGTTTTTACTTTACCTTCTATACCGGTAGTGATGCAGGGACCGGTTTGGGTTGTTACTTTACCTTCTATACCGGTACTGATGCACGGACTGGTTTGGGTTGTTACTTTACCTTCTATACCGGTAGTGATGCACGGACCGGTTTGGGTTGTTACTTTACCTTCTATACCGGTAGTGATGCACGGACCGGTTTGGGTTTTACTTTACCTTCTATACCGGTAGTGATGCACGGACCGGTTTGGGTTTTACTTTACCTTCTATACTGGTAGTGATGCACAGACCGGTTTGGGTTTTACTCTACCTTCTATACTGGTAGTGATGCAGGGACCGGTTTGGGTTTTTACTTTATCTTCTATACTGGTAGTGATGCAGGGACCGGTTTGGGTTTTTACTTTACCTTCTATACTGGTAGTGATGCAGGACCGGTTTGGGTTTTTACTTTACCTTCTATACCGGTAGTGATGCAGGGACCGGTTTGGGTTGTTACTTTACCTTCTATACCGGTACTGATGCACGGACTGGTTTGGGTTGTTACTTTACCTTCTATACCGGTAGTGATGCACGGACCGGTTTGGGTTGTTACTTTACCTTCTATACCGGTAGTGATGCACGGACCGGTTTGGGTTTTTACTTTACCTTCTATACCGGTAGTGATGCACGGACCGGTTTGGGTTTTTACTTTACCTTCTATACTGGTAGTGATGCACAGACCGGTTTGGGTTTTTACTTTACCTTCTATACTGGTAGTGATGCAGGGACCGGTTTGGGTTTTTACTTTACCTTCTATACTGGTAGTGATGCACGGACCGGTTTGGGTTGTTACTTTACCTTCTATACTGGTAGTGATGCAGGGACCGGTTTGGGTTTTTACTTTACCTTCTATAACGGTATTGATTCACGGACCGGTTTGGGTTGTTACTTTACCTTCTATACCGGTATTGATGCACGGACCGGTTTGGGTTTTTACTTTACCTTCTATACTGGTATTGATGCAGGGACCGGTTTGGGTTGTTACTTTACCTTCTATACTGGTAGTGATGCAGGGACCGGTTTGCGTTTTTACTTTACCTTCTATACTGGTAGTGATGCAGGGACCGGTTTGGGTTTTTACTTTACCTTCTTTACTGGTAGTGATTCACGGACCGGTTTGGGTTTTTACTTTACCTTCTATACTGGTAGTGATACAGGGACCGGTTTGGGTTGTTACTTTACCTTCTATACTGGTAGTGATGCAGGGACCGGTTTGGGTTTTTACTTTACCTTCTATACTGGTAGTGATTCACGGACCGGTTTGGGTTTTTACTTTACCTTCTATACTAGTAGTGATACAGGGACCGGTTTGGGTTGTTACTTTACCTTCTATACTGGTAGTGATGCAGGGACCGGTTTGGGTTTTTACTTTACCTTCTATACTGGTAGTGATACAGGGACCGGTTTGGGTTGTTACTTTACCTTCTATACTGGTAGTGATGCAGGGACCGGTTTGGGTTTTTACTTTACCTTCTATACTGGTAGTGATTCACGGACCGGTTTGGGTTTTTACTTTACCTTCTATACTGGTAGTGATACAGGGACCGGTTTGGGTTGTTACTTTACCTTCTATACTGGTAGTGATGCAGGGACCGGTTTGGGTTTTTACTTTACCTTCTATACTGGTAGTGATGCAGGGACCGGTTTGGGTTTTTACTTTACCTTCTATACTGGTAGTGATGCACGGACCGGTTTGGGTTGTTACTTTACCTTCTATAACGGTATAGATTCACGGACCGGTTTGGGTTGTTACTTTACCTTCTATAACGGTATTGATTCACGGACCGGTTTGGGTTGTTACTTTACCTTCTATAACGGTATTGATTCACGGACCGGTTTGGGTTGTTACTTTACCTTCTATACTGGTAGTGATGCAGGGACCGGTTTGGGTTTTTACTTTACCTTCTATACTGGTAGTGATGCAGGGACCGGTTTGGGTTTTTACTTTACCTTCTATACTGGTAGTGATGCAGGGACCGGTTTGGGTTTTTACTTTACCTTCTATACTGGTAGTGATGCACGGACCGGTTTGGGTTGTTACTTTACCTTCTATACTGGTAGTGATGCAGGGACCGGTTTGGGTTTTTACTTTACCTTCTATAACGGTATTGATTCACGGACCGGTTTGGGTTGTTACTTTACCTTCTATAAGGGTATTGATTCACGGACCGGTTTGGGTTTATACTTTACCTTCTATAACGGTATTGATTCACGGACCGGTTTGGGTTGTAACTTTACCTTCTATACCGGTATTGATGCACGGACCGGTTTGGGTTTTTACTTTACCTTCTATACTGGTATTGATGCAGGGACCGGTTTGGGTTGTTACTTTACCTTCTATACTGGTAGTGATGCAGGGACCGGTTTGCGTTTTTACTTTACCTTCTATACTGGTAGTGATGCAGGGACCGGTTTGGGTTTTTACTTTACCTTCTGTACTGGTAGTGATTCACGGACCGGTTTGGGTTTTTACTTTACCTTCTATACTGGTAGTGATACAGGGACCGGTTTGGGTTGTTACTTTACCTTCTATACTGGTAGTGATGCAGGGACCGGTTTGGGTTTTTACTTTACCTTCTATACTGGTAGTGATGCAGGGACCGGTTTGGGTTTTTACTTTACCTTCTATACTGGTAGTGATGCAGGGACCGGTTTGGGTTTTTACTTTACCATCTATACTGGTAGTGATTCACGGACCGGTTTGGGTTTTTACTTTACCTTCTATACTGGTAGTGATACAGGGACCGGTTTGGGTTTTTACTTTACCTGCTATACTGGTAGTGATGTACGGACCGGTTTGGGTTGTTATTTTACCTTCTATACTGGTAGTGATGCAGGCACCGGTTTGGGTTTTTACTTTACCTTCTATACTGGTAGTGATGCACGGACCGGTTTGGGTTGTTACTTTACCTTCTATACTGGTAGTGATGCAGGGACCGGTTTGGGTTTTTACTTTACCTTCTATAACGGTATTGATTCACGGACCGGTTTGGGTTGTTACTTTACCTTCTATAATGGTAGTGATGCAGGGACCGGTTTGGGTTTATACTTTACCTTCTATAACGGTATTGATTCACGGACCGGTTTAGGTTGTTACTTTACCTTCTATAACGGTATTGATTCACGGACCGGTTTGGGTTTATACTTTACCTTCTATAACGGTATTGATTCACGGACCGGTTTGGGTTGTTACTTTACCTTCTATACCGGTATTGATGCACGGACCGGTTTGGGTTTTTACTTTACCTTCTATACTGGTATTGATGCAGGGACCGGTTTGGGTTGTTACTTTACCTTCTATACTGGTAGTGATGCAGGGACCGGTTTGCATTTTTACTTTACCTTCTGTACTGGTAGTGATGCAGGGACCGGTTTGGGTTTTTACTTTACCTTCTGTACTGGTAGTGATTCACGGACCGGTTTGGGTTTTTACTTTACCTTCTATACTGGTAGTGATACAGGGACCGGTTTGGGTTGTTACTTTACCTTCTATACTGGTAGTGATGCAGGGACCGGTTTGGGTTTTTACTTTACCTTCTATACTGGTAGTGATACAGGGACCGGTTTGGGTTGTTACTTTACCTTCTATACTGGTAGTGATGCAGGGACCGGTTTGGGTTTTTACTTTACCTTCTATACTGGTAGTGATTCACGGACCGGTTTGGGTTTTTACTTTACCTTCTATACTGGTAGTGATACAGGGACCGGTTTGGGTTGTTACTTTACCTTCTATACTGGTAGTGATGCAGGGACCGGTTTGGGTTTTTACTTTACCTTCTATACTGGTAGTGATGCAGGGACCGGTTTGGGTTTTTACTTTACCTTCTATACTGGTAGTGATGCACGGACCGGTTTGGGTTGTTACTTTACCTTCTATAACGGTATAGATTCACGGACTGGTTTGGGTTGTTACTTTACCTTCTATAACGGTATTGATTCACGGACCGGTTTGGGTTGTTACTTTACCTTCTATAACGGTATTGATTCACGGACCGGTTTGGGTTGTTACTTTACCTTCTATAACGGTATTGATTCACGGACCGGTTTGGGTTGTTACTTTACCTTCTATACCGGTAGTGATGCAGGGACCGGTATGGGTTTATACTTTACCTTCTATCACGGTATTTGAATGTTTGGTTTGTTAAATGTGATACGCTGTGTGTAACGTCCATCTTTATAATTAACTCTGCTACTTGAGGCATCCCTCTCCTCTGTCTCTCGCTCTCTCTCTCTCTCTCCACGCCACTTTCCACACAGACCTAGTCCCACCCCGTCACTCAAGGAGTGCATTTGTTGTTTCTTGTCCACGAGATACTTGTGTTCAGTCTACATGGTCAATGCAGCACATGGAGACACTTGTGATCAGTCTGCATGGTCAATGCAGCACATGGAGACACTTGTGATCAGTCTGCATGGTCAATGCAGCACATGGAGACACTTGTGATCAGTCTGCATGGTCAACGCAGCACATGGAGACACTTGTGATCAGTCTGCATGGTTGATGCAGCACATGAAGACACTTGTGATCAGTCTGCATGGTCAATGCAGCACATAGAGACACATGATCAGTCTGCATGGTCAATGCAGCACATGGAGACACTTGTGATCAGTCTGCATGGTCAATGCAGCACATGAAGACACTTGTGATCAGTCTGCATGGTCAATGCAGCACATAGAGACACATGATCAGTCTGCATGGTCAATGCAGCACATGGAGACACTTGTGATCAGTCTGCATGGTCAATGCAGCACATGGAGACACTTGTGATCAGTCTGCATGGTCAATGCAGCACATGAAGACACTTGTGATCAGTCTGCATGGTCAATGCAGCACATGGAGACACTTGTGATCAGTCTGCATGGTCAATGCAGCACATGGAGACACTTGTGATCAGTCTGCATGGTCAATGCAGCACATGGAGACACTTGTGATCAGTCTGCATGGTCAATGCAGCACATGCAACAATGTTGATGACAATGTTGTATCTACTTTGATCTTAATATAAATCCACTAGTGTTCTATAATTACAATATTAGTTTGTGTTTCTTACATCTGCAAACAGCTAGTTTGTAATTTCTTAGCAAGTTAAGCTACATCGTGTTAGCCACTAATGCTAATCACTAGTTAGCTGGCTAGCAAACGTAGCTAGTTAATACAACCTGATACCAGTACTGGCGGAGGCCTAAATCAGCATGTTGTTTGTGCAACAGTATCTTCTTTTTTAAAGAGGAATAGGCGAGGCATGAATATGTTGGCTACATGAATAAAGATTTAATGTAGCCAAAAACTATAGGGTCCCCCTATGAAACACTGAACATCACTTTGGTTCCTACCCTGTCACAATAACTTGTCCATGGCGTTTTCATTCGTTGTCATGTCAAACAACACTGTGTTCAAAGTGTCCCCTATTATATTCTAACTATAGATTTATAATAATCATTATATTTCCATGATTCCAACAGGTCACCCAAGTGTTTTGCTATGAATCACAAGTCAAATTGCAATTGCAACATTTGGTTAAAAATAAAGCCTAGTATTTTTTCCCATATCGTGGCAGTGTGAAAATGATCTCAAATGAGGGCAGAAATTGATGGAAATGCAGGAAATGATTTTAGGTTGAAGTTGAACTGTATAAACCAATCAGAATGGAGAAAGACCCATTTTGAAATCATTTAGAATATATGTGTTGCCAACCTAGGGTCACACACAACTCATAAAGCAAATGTATAATTGTATTATTCAAATCATAAAATACTGTCATACCGTCCAAAATGTGAAAAGTACCATGATATGATATTTTAGATATATCGCCCAGCCCTAGGTGACTGGATGTAATTGTCAGGATATTTAGACTGGAACTAGCCTGGGACATGGTTGGATGGACAAAGTAGGACAGGAGAGTCTCCCATTCTCCATCCTCTCTTCCTTTTCCTCTACATCCTCCCATCTGTCTCTTTCCTCACCTCCTCTACACTCTTCCCCATCTGAATGGTGGTGTATCTGTTAGAGTGCATTGTGTAGGTCTCCCCATCCTCCCCCATCCCGCTCACCTCATACTATAGTGTAGCATAATGGTGTGTAAGGAGGGCTGATAGAGCAGAGATGGAACTGTGGTGGAGAAAAGGAAAGACGTAATGAACCTGCCTTCCCTCCTTACCTAGGCAGAGGGGGACAAGAGGGAGAGAGAAGGAATGAGAGGTAAAGAGAGTGTCGGGAGTGGGAAAAGAGAAGGAGAGAGAAGGAATGAGAGGTAAAGAGAGAGTGTCGGGAGTGGGAAAAGAGAAGGAATGAGAGGTAAAGAGAGTCGGGAGTGGGAAAAGAGAAGGAATGAGAGGTAAAGAGAGTGTCGGGAGTGGGAAAAGAGAAGGAATGAGAGAGTGTCGGGAGTGGCAAAAGAGAAGGAGAGAGAAGGAATGAGAGGTAAAGAGAGTGTCGGGAGTGGGAAAAGAGAAGGAATGAGAGGTGAAGAGAGTGTCGGGAGTGGAAAAAGAGAAGGAGAGAGAAGGAATGAGAGTGTCGGGAGTGGGAAAAGACAAGGAATGAGAGGTAAAGAGAGAGTGTCGGGAGTGGGAAAAGAGAAGGAATCAGAGGTAAAGAGAGTGTCGGGAGTGGGATAAGAGAAGGAGAGAGAAGGAATGAGAGGTAAAGAGAGAGTGTCGGGAGAAGGAATGAGAGGTAAAGAGAGAGTGTCGGGAGTGGGAAAAGAGAAGGAATGAGAGGTAAAGAGAGATTGTCGGGAGTGGGATAAGAGAAGGAGAGAGAAGGAATGAGAGGTAAAGAGAGAGTGTCGGGAGTGGGAAAAGAAAGGAGAGAGAAGGAATGAGAGGTAAAGAGAGTGTCGGGAGTGGGAAAAGAGAAGGAATGAGAGGTAAAGAGAGAGTGTCGGGAGTGGGAAAAGAGAAGGAATGAGAGGTAAAGAGAGAGTGTCGGGAGTGGGATAAGAGAAGGAGAGAGAAGGAATGAGAGGTAAAGAGAGTGTCGGGAGTGGGATAAGAGAAGGAGAGAGAAGGAATGAGAGGTAAAGAGAAAGTGTCAGGAGTGGGAAAAGAGAAGGAATGAGAGGTAAAGAGAGTGTGTCGGGAGTGGGATAAGAGAAGGAGAGAGAAGGAATGAGAGGTAAAGAGAGAGTGTCGGGAGTGGGAAAAGAGAAGGAATGAGAGGTAAAGAGAGAGTGTCGGAGTGGGATAAGAGAAGGAGAGAGAAGGAATGAGAGAGTGTCGGGAGAAGGAATGAGAGGTAAAGAGAGAGTGTCGGGAGTGGGATAAGAGAAGGAGAGAGAAGGAATGAGAGAGTGTCGCGAGTGGGAAAAGAGAAGGAATGAGAGGTAAAGAGAGAGTGTCGGGAGTGGGATAAGAGAAGGAATGAGAGGTAAAGAGAGAGTGTCGGGAGTGGGATAAGAGAAGGAGAGAGAAGGAATGAGAGGTAAAGAGAGAGTGTCGGGAGTGGGAAAGGAGAGATGAGGAGAAAGTGGTGTTAGCGGTATATGTTGAGAGAGAGAATCCTCTGTGTGCTTTGTCATAGGTTGTGGTGATGTATAATGGATTTATTTGGCTCATCAAATGGCCTTTACACACACACTCACACGCTGTTGCACTCACACACTGACATGCATGTATACGCACACACACTCACACAGCTAAACAGTCTTAATCCTGCTGCCATAGCTGCACCTACACTGTTTATTGTATATTGACTTGTGGCTATTACTCTGTTGCTAAGTAGGTATTTTCCAAGCATGTGAAAATGAATCTGTGCCCCTGTGACCAAGACTATCAAGTAGGGCTGAGAATGGCCAGGGACGTTCAGAAGTTTGGGGTCACTTAGAAATGTCCTTGTTTATGAAAGAAAAGCTAATTTTTTGTCCATTAAAATAACATCAAATTGGTCAGAAATACAGTGTAGACATTGTTAATGTTGTAAATGACTATTGTAGCTGGAAACGGCAGATTTTTTATGGATTATCTACATCGGCGTACATAAGGCCCATTATCAACAACCATCACTCCCGTGTTCCAATGGCACGTAGTGTTAGCGAATCCAAGTTTATCATGTTAAAAGGCTAATTGATCATTAGAAAACCCGTTTTCAATTATGTTAGCACAGCTGAAAACTGTTGTCCTGATTAAAGAAGCAATAATCCTGGCCTTCTTTAGACTAGTTGAGAATCTGGAGCATCAGATTAGAGTGTTAGGCCAGAAAAGGCCAGAAACAAATAACTTTCTTCTGAAACTCATCAGTCAAACTGGCCCTAACCAGAATATAAAGAGGAGTGGGAGGTCCCAGTGCACAACTTAGTTATTTTTTATTTTATTGGACCAGAAAATGTGTTTTTCTTTCTAAAACAAGGACATTTCTAAGTGACCCCAATCTTCTGAACATGGATTGCAACTGGATCGATTTTCCACCAATCACTACTCTCAAGTGTTTTCCATCTATGCTTTGTTCTACAGTAATTGGTACAAAAACATACATTTTTCTGAGGGGGTGTTATCTTCTATGCCTGTGAAAGGAGGGAGCTGTGTGGGTTGTGAATTGAACCAATGATACAGTAAATAGTTATCTGACTAAACCCTGTTATCTCTCTCTCTCAGGTATACCCTGTAGTGAAAGAGGGGAGGGAAAGAAGAAGGGGAGTCCTGAAGAGCAGGAGCTCAGGAGTATCCCTGTAAGTATCTACTATCCCTTCCAATCCCTACTTCCTATGTAGGAGTGTGTGAAAGGCATGTGTACATCATCTATCTCCCTCTCTGCAGGCTAACATGATGGTCCAGTGGAAGGAGGAGTTTAAGAAGAGGTCCAGGGTAACGTGTCCTGGCTCAGGCTGCTGGTTAGAGTTCCCCAGCATCTACGGTCTCAAATACCACTACCAACGCTGCCAGGGGGTAAGACACCACATCATCTCTCTCCTCGCCCACATCGTCCCTCCTCATCCCCTCCGTCTTTTCCATCTGTCCCCCACTATCTCCGATATATTTATTTACACCTGTTGAATTAGATTTTGTACCTTAGATGTGTCAATATCTTTCTCTATTTGACCTCCTCCCTCTTTCTTCCTATGTCTCTCAGGTGACCCTAGCAGAGAGGTTGAGTCATGGCTGTCCGGACTGTAAGGCGGTGTTTGCCACTAAGGTCAGCCTCCAAAAGCACAAGCTGTGGAACCACCCCATCGAGACCAAGGCTGAGCCCAAACTACACAAGACCCCCGTGAAGGGGACCGCCAAGAAAAGGTGACATGATTTTCACCGCAAGACATACAGCTTACCTACATACGGATTAGATTGTACCATTGTGTCTTCTCTGTCCAGGCCTATGGAGAACACTCCACTGTTGCCTGTGTTCTTCAAAGTCAAAAAGACCCAGGAGGTGTCTAGTCCCTCCCAGAACGGGGAGTGTGCCCCCCAGAGGGGAGAGAGGAAACAGCACCCACACCTCCAGCACCCTCAGCAGCGGGCCTCCTCATCTGACACCTCCCCCAACACCCCGGGGGGCAGCGAGAGTGAAGATGAGGGGAGCAGTCTACTCCCACCATACCCCAATGAAGACCATGAGAGGACAAGGCACAGTAAGATTCAAATATGTTGACGAATTGGATCTTTTTTTTAGAGCCCGACCGATCTTATCAGCCAATATTAGCCTTCCACAGAAATATCAGTCTTTATTCCAAAGATATTATATATATATATATATAAGAAGCTAATAAACAAAGTCAACGATGGCCCAGAAAATATCAACTCTGCGTGGTCACTTTTCAGCATATTACAAATGTGCTTGTTACAGTGTCTACAAGAACTGGAGCACATGACTTGACAAGTTGTTTACAGTTTTTGACCAATCACAAAGGAAATAAAAATGTTATCACCTCACAGATCATCAGCTGAGTTCAAGTCTACTGCCTAGCCTAACTCTAGTGTGAAAGCTGAACAGTGTTGACAGAAATGGTTGAAACTATTTTAGTGGGGTTTGTGAGGGTGTAGGGTTTTCAGGCGCATGGGGGGTGGAAATGGGGGAAGGTATCGTGGAGGGTTATGATAGAGGAAATATTACTATGGGGGATTTACCAGTAAATGGGGGGCAAACACAGGAGAAGAAGTTTATAAGATGAATAAAAATGGAACCCCTGGGCTCCATTTCTGAAATAAAAGAAAATGATGTAATCAACTTTTGTTATTCCTTGATTTGTAATGCATTCTCACAATTATGTTTTATCATTTGGCCAAATGGTTGTTGGCGAGGAAAAATATGATTAGATTATTTCAATCAAATCATATTTTCCCTAGCCAACAACCTTTTAGCCTAATCTGTAAGAACATACAGTGGTTCCTCCTTTAAAAGTTGCATCATACTGCAGCACGGCTTGCGGGCTGCTGCAACATTTCTGTGGCACGTTATTTATTTGTCAGCCATTTTTTCTGTTGATGCGAGTTATTGCTAGTTTGACCACCAGAGGGCATCTTTGAAAAGCATTTGGTAGACTTCCATATTGGCATTACCAGAGAATTTAAATCCTTTTTTGTAATAAAATAGTATATGGGATTGATTTTAATAAATTTGGCTGAATTAATTTGATTAATATTATGGTGTTTCTATTCCGAGAATGGATGGATGTAATGGAAAATATGGCGCTGTACAACGTAACGGTCGGGAGTAGGCTACAGCATAAGAGGATTGGAGGATTCTAAATTAATATCTAAGGGGTATAACATTTCCACACCCTAATTGTAGTGTAGCCAAACTTTCAGTTGAACGTAATTGCTCTTTGCCTTCTCTACTTCTCTACCAGAAGTTAATGCTGTTGCTATGCAACCTCTTTCTAGCTAGTTAGCACAACAAATTACTACTTAGATATTTTCCGACTTTGGGTGTGCTCTTAAATTAAATATGTATTGGCTGAGCTCATAAGATAAGAGTAGGGCTGGGCGATATGGCCAAAACATTATATCACAGTATAAAAAAAAAAGTTGTGAGTAGTGAGTGATCCTAGGGTGCTTTATGAGTAGTGAGTGATCCGAGGGTGCTTTATGAGTAGTGAGTGATCCGAGGGTGCTTTATGAGTAGTGAGTGATCCGAGGGTGCTTTATGAGTAGTGAGTGATCTGAGGGTGCTTTGAGTAGTGAGTGATCTGAGGGTGCTTTGAGTAGTGAGTGATCTGAGGGTGCTTTGAGTAGTGAGTGATCTGAGGGTGCTTTATGAGTAGTGAGTGATCCGAGGGTGCATTATGAGTAGTGAGTGATCCTAGGGTGCTTCGTGAGTAGTGAGTGATCCTAGGGTGCTTCGTGAGTAGTGAGTGATCCTAGGGTGCTTTGTGAGTAGTGAGTGATCCTAGGGTGCTTTGTGAGTAGTGAGTGATCCTAGGGTGCTTTGTGAGTAGTGAGTGATCCTAGGGTGCTTTGTGAGTAGTGAGTGATCCTAGGGTGCTTTATGAGTAGTGAGTGATCCTAGGGTGCTTTATGAGTAGTGAGTGATCCTAGGGTGCTTTATGAGTAGTGAGTGATCCTAGGGTGCTTTATGAGTAGTGAGTGATCCTAGGGTGCTTTATGAGTAGTGAGTGATCCTAGGGTGCTTTATGAGTAGTGAGTGATCCTAGGGTCCGAGTAGTGAGTGATCATAGGGTGGCAACACACACATTCTAAGTGATTTCGCCATTTTAAGTATTTCTCCATTCGGATTGTTTTATACTGTTCAATTCAACTTCAACCAAAACAAATGTCAGCACTTTTATAATGTCTGCATTTCATGCACTCAATTGCAGAGGTGGAAAAAGTACCCACTTGTCATACTTGATTAAAAGTAAAGATACCTTAATAGAAAATGACTAGTAAAAGTAAAAGTAAAAGTTACCCAGTAAAAGAATACTTGTGTAAAAGTATTTGGTTTTAAATATACTTACGTATATCATAAAACAAAAGTAAATCATAAAACATACTTAAGTATCAAAAGTAGAAGTATAAATCATTTCAAATTCCTTATATTAAGCAAACCAAATGGCACCATTTAAAAAAAAAAATTTTTTACGGATAGCCAGGAGCACACTCCAACACGCAGACATAATTCACAAAATAAATATTTGTGTTTAGTGAGTCCTCCAGATCAGAGGCAGCAGATGACCAAGGATGTTCTCTTGACAAGTGCGTGAATTGGACCGTTTTTCTTTCCTGCTAAGCATTCAAAATGTAAAAAGTACAGTATTTTCATTAGAAATGTGGTGAAGTAAAAATAAAAGTTGTCAACAATAAAAATAGTAAAGTACAGGTAACAAAAAAAATACTGAAGTAGTACTTGAAAGCACTTTACACCACTGCTCATTTGAGAACTTCCACACTGCCACGTAGGGCTGGACGATGTGGGCAAATAATCTAGGACTTTTAACAAAATGTTGCCATTGCGATTTGACTTGCGAATTTGAGCAAAACTGTTGGAATCATGGAAATAATATAACTATTCTACTTCAATATTTAGAATATAATAGTGGGAACTTTAAATACAGTGTTTGACATGACAACTAATTAAAATGCCAGGGAGAAGATATTGTGACAGGGTAGGAACTAAAGTGTTGATATGTGTTTCCTAGTAGACCCTATAAGCTTTGGCTACGTTGCGTGTTTTCTCTTAGCTACTTCATGTAGCTAACATAGTCTTGCTTTGCATATTCCTCTTTGATTTAGAATATACTGTTGCACAAACAACATGCTGATTTAGGTCTACACCATCACTGGTATTATCAGGCTGTATTAGCTAACTATGTTTGCTCTTACTCAGTACATTTATTAGCTAGCTAGCTATTTATTAGCATTATCGGCTAACAATTAGCGTATCACAAGATTTAGGGCAACTTGCTAAGAAAAGACAAAATAGCTGTTTGCTGATGTGAGAAACACAAACTACTAGTGTCATTACAGAACGCTAGTGGATTTATATTAAGAAGCAACGTGGAAACATCATTGTTGTCATCAACATTGTTGCATGTGCTGCATTGCCCATGCAGACTGAATGCAAGTGTCTCCTGGTTGAGTAACGTCAAATGCGCTTCTTGAGTGACAGGGGGTGGGACTAAGTCTGTGTGGAAAGCGGCATAGAGAGAGAGAGCGGAGAGAGATGACTCAAGTAGTGAAGTAAACTATAAAAATTGACATTACACACACCGTTAATAAACCAAACATTCAAATACCAGTATAGAAGGTAAAGTAAAAACCCAAACCGGTCCCTGCATCAATACCACTAATATCACTAGCCACTTTAAACAATGCTACCTTATATAATGTTACTTACCCTACATTATTCATCTCATATGCATATGTATATACTGTACTCTAGATCATCGACTGCATTCTTATGTCACTAGCCACTTTAACTATGCCACTTTGTTTACTTTGTCTACATACTCATCTCATATGTATATACTGTACTCGATACCATCTACTGTATGCTGCTCTGTACCATCACTCATTCATATATCCTTATGTACATATTCCTTATCCCCTTACACTGTGTATAAGACAGTAGTTTTGGAATTGTTAGTTAGATTTCTTGTTGGTTATCACTGCATTGTCGGAACTAGAAGCACAAGCATTTCGCTACACTCGCATTAACATCTGCTAACCATGTGTATGTGACAAATAAAATTTGATTTGATTTGATTTACCGGTATATCATAAAATACGGTAAAACACCCAGCCGTAATTCAGAGCGTTGTCAGTTTTTAAATTCAGACCGTTTCGCTCTCGAAGCGCACACTAGACGTTCGGGCTGAGGAGTAGGGTTGATTTGAACGTTCTGGCCTTACAACTGCAGTCAAGCACCCAATCTAGTGTTGGCTAGCTTGCTAGATACTTCCAGACACAAATGAGACCACTCTGACCATTTTACTCACCCTAGCAGAGCAGGTTAGGCAGTTTTCGTGTTAACCAGAGCGTTGGTGACTGTGCTGCTGGAAACAATTTAATTACATGTTTTTGCCGACATTTACTGACACAGGTCATATTCAACAGGTGTTGAGTGCTGGTAAATTCATTATTCTGTGCTCTGGTACACTCAGCCTAGAATGCTCTGAAATCGGAGTAGATAGCCAGAGCGAATTTACGAAAGTGCTCAAATGTCCATTGAGAACGCACAACGAGTATACCATTTAGCTAAGCTAAGAATGATGGGAATTATCAAGTCAATAAACGTTGGGTAGTTAGCCTATAGTTAATATACTGGCAAGTTTGATATATAATTATTAACGTTAGGTAGGTAGCTAACATACCGGTACATAAAAAATCAACAACAACAAAAAATCCAATGTTATTTGTCACAAACACATGATTAGCAGATGTTAATGCGAGTGTAGCGAAATGCTTGTGCCTCTAGTTCCAACAATGCAGTACTAACCAACGAGTAATCTAACCTAACAATTCCAAAACTACTACCTTATACACACAAGTGTAAAGGGATGAAGAATACAGTGGGGGGGAAAAGTATTTAGTCAACCACCAATTGTGCAAGTTCTCCCACTTAAAAAGATGAGAGAGGCCTGTAATTTTCTTCATAGGTACACTTCAACTATGACAGACAAAATGAGAAAATATGAATTTATTTGCAAATTATGGTGGAAAATAAGTATTTGGTCAATAACAAAAGTTTATCTCAATACTTTGTTATATACCCTTTGTTGGCAATGACAGCGGTCAAACGTTTTCTGTAAGTCTTCACAAGGTTTTCACACACTGTTGCTGGTATTTTGGCCCATTCCTCCATGCAGATCTCCTCGAGAGCAATGAAGTTTTGGGGCTGTTGCTGGGCAACACGGACTTTCAAATCCCTCCAAAGATTTTCTATGGGGTTGAGATCTGGAGACTGGCTAGGCCACTCCAGGACATTGAAATGCCTCTTACGAAGCCACTCCTTCGTTGCCCGGGTGGTGTGTTTGGGATCATTGTCATGTTGAAAGACCCAGCCATGTTTCATCTTCGATCGTTTTTCAACCAGTCCACAAATTTCTTGTTGATTAACAAACTATAGTTTTGGCAAGTCTGTTAGGACATCTACTTTGTGCATGACACAAGTAATTTTTCCAACAATTGTTTACAGACAGATTATTTAACTTATAATTCACTGCATCACAATTCCAGTGGGTCAGAAGTTTTACATATGTGTATGTAAACTTCTGACCCACTGGAATTGAGATACAGTGAATTATAAGTTAAATAATCTGTCTGTAAACAATTGTTGAAAAAATAATTGTGTCATGCACAAAGTAGATTGACTGTGCCTTTAAACAGCTTGGAAAATTCCAGAAATGATGTCATGGCTTTAGAAGCTTCTGATAGGCTAATTAAAATATTTTGAGTCAACTGGAGGTGTACCTGTGGATGTATTTCAAGGCCTACCATCAAACTCAGTGCCTCTGCTTGACATCATGGGAAAATAAACAGAAGTCAGTAAAGACTTGGGAGCAATTTCAAAACACCTGAAGGTGCCACATTCATCTGTACAAACAATAGTACGCAAGTATAAACACCATGGGAACACGCAGCCGTCATACCGCTCAGGAAGGAGACACGTTCTGTCTCCTAGAGATGTTGTGAACATATTGGAGGAAACAGGTACGAAAGTAACTATATCCACAGATAAACGAGTCCTATAATCGACAAAACCTGAAAGGCCGCTCAGCAAGAAGAAGCCACTGCTCCAGAACCACTATAAAAAAGCCAGACTACGGTTTGCAACTGCACATGGGGACAAAGATCGTACTTTTTGGAGAAATGTCCTCTGGTCTGATGAAACAAAAATATAACTGTTTGGCTATAATGACCATTGTTATGTTTGGAGGAAAAAGGGGGAGGCTTGCAAGTCGAAGAACACCATCCCAACTGTGAAGCATGGGGGTGGCAGCATCATGTTGTGGGGGTGCTTTGCTGCAGGAGGGACTGGTGCACTTCACAAAATAGACGGCATCATGAGGTAGAAAAATGATGTGGATATATTGAAGCAACATCTCAAGACATCAGTTAAGTTAAAGCTTGGTCGCAAATGGTCTTTCAAATGGACAATGACCCCAAGTATACTTCCAAAGTTGTGGCAAAGTGGCTTAAGGACAACAATGTCAATGTATTGGATTGGCCATCACAAAGCCCTGACCTCAATCCTATAGAACATTTGTGGGCAGATCCTAACTGACCTAAAACAGGGAATATTTACTAGGATTAAATGTCAGGAATTGTGAAAAACTGAGTATTTGGCTAAGGTGTATGTAAACTTCCAACTTCAACTGTAGATAATAATTACAATTATCAATAATACTTTAGATACTCACTACTACTATACGAAGGAAGATTTATAAAGCCTTATATGAAGTAGACATTGCGTTATTGATACAATGAGGGGTGTAGAGATAAGCGTACAAATGCAACAATCAGATTCTAGAACAGCAGCATAGAATTATCGTACCGTGTGCAAAAATAACTCACGCTGTATGGGCCGTTATTAATACTTACTCATCAAAAGGTTAACGTTAGCTGGCTAGCTAGCTCTATCTATCTAGCCAGCAAGGTAGTTCGCCTAGTTAGCTAGCATTATGTGCTACTTAAGTCCAAACACTGGACTGGCACCAAAGTGAACACTTATCCTTGATACAAAAAGAATGCCGTTACTGTCTGGCATATCCGCGGGAAGTAGCACCCCCTGATAAATCACAATTAAAAAATATTTATACCTGAATAAAAATATTATGACCCTAGCAAAAAACTTGTCCGCCTCCCTAAAATCGCTATCTGACTCAAAAATCCCATATTGGTCGGGTTCTAGTTTTTGTTGCATTGTGAGGGTGAAGTTAGAAGTTAAGTGGACATGGGGGCCCATGTGTTTGACCGTTTATTGCTCTCTGTTCTCCTCTTGAGCCAGGACGGAAGCAGAAAACTCCTAAGAAGTTCACTGGAGAGCAACCCTCTATCTCGGGGACGTTCGGACTGAAAGGTAGACCCTCAGCTTATCTCTTCTCATAGCTTCTCTCACTCATGCTTGAAGTAGAGTTAGGGGGAACTCACTCACCAGACCACTACTGGGTCATTTTGGTTGACTACACTCTTAGATAAAGAGGTGCGATTGATAACCGCAAATGGGTTCTTTGACTGTCCCCATAGGAGAACCCTTTGAAGAACCCTTTTTGGTTCTAGGTAAAAACCCTTTTTGGTTCCACGTAGAACTCTTTCCACATTGGGTTCTACATGGAACCCAAAATAGTTCTTCCTGGATCCAAAAAGGGTTATCCTATGGGGACAGCCAACAACCTTTTGGAACCCTTTTTTTCAAAGAGTGTAGGCATCTGAGAGTCCCCCATCCACTTTGTTTGTCTTAGTGGTAGTGGCCCCTCTCTCTCTGTTAATGTGTTTGAACTGTCGAGGTATTCATATCACGACTCAGTGAGTCTGTCTCATACTCTCCTTCTGACACATTTTCTATCTTAACACCACTTTTCTCTAAGCTCAGTGACTCACACAGCACTGCACATGACATGACTCTCTTTCTATATGTTTCTCATAGCCTCATCTCTCGTTACAACTCTCTCCCTCTTGTTCATTTTTATTGTTCATGAATCAGCATTTCTCCTTATGTACTCCTCTTAGTCAGCATCATCCTCTCTCTCTTTCCCTCCCTCCCTCTATCATTTTACATCCACACCCATGAAATGCAGCTGATAAATAAAGGGTATTACTCTGTCATTGTCCTGGTGTCATACTGGTGTCATACTGCTCAGCCTTAATCTCTCCAGTTCCAGCTTCTATTGAACTTTAACTCTGACTGTAAATGTCATGAGCTCTGATGACCTTTTTCACGTCACTGAACCTAACCCATGCACATATGCACTCATATACACACTACTGGGGGCAAATGGAATGGCATCAGAAACATTGAAACTATGGAAACCATGTGTTTGATGTTGTTGATACCTTTCCACCTATTCTTCTCCAGCCATTACCACGTGCCCGTCCACCCCAATTAAGGTCCCACCAACATCCTTTGGTACACAGTCACACACTCCGTATGTTCCAGGTATGAACAAGGTAGAGGAGAAGTTGAAGGCTGGTCGTGTGAAGAGATTAGAGGGGGGTCTGGTCAGCGAGGAGCCCCAGAGGAAGCACCCTGGTCCAGCCTCCAGGAGAGACCTACCACCCCTCACCTCTGGTACTAATATGTCTGTTCTGGACTACTTGTGAATTCATGTTTTTTGACAAGACAAATTCCATCTCCCAAATTATTCCCTGGTACACACGTGAGACCACTTTGTGTGATACATTTTCACAATATAAAGTATTGATCGATTGGATGATTTTTTGGTTGATTGTAGGCCGTCATTGTAAATAAGAATTTGTTCTTAACTGACTTGCCTGGTTAAATAGAGGTCACATTGATTGGTTGATTTATTGATATATCCTCCTGGTACTCCAGCAGAGGCCCAGTGGCAGCATGCCATCTCAGAGCGGGGGGAGGTGCTCTGTCCTACCTGCTCCATTATCACCAGAAAGACCGTCTCGGGCCTCAAGAAGCACATGGAGATCTGCCGAAAGGTGAGTCAATCAAAACAGAGGGTGTTTGGACCAGCAATCTAAATACATCTAAATAGTACCAATCTTTCCCTTTCATTTGAGATTACAGCCTATATATTTATCTTACTGCTTGTAGCAGGATCCACACAATATACTGTCTCTGTTCAACTTCTGAAGTATGAATACATTTGACAGAGTTTGATTTGGGGTGAACTGTCTTTAGCCTCCCTCTTCACCATGTGTATCCACTCTAGACAAAGTGCCACATCTGGCTTTGCTTCCTCTATTTAAAGGATTGTGTTTCACACTCACTGTTGAAACTCTTAAACCCCAATATATCAGTTGACACTTGCCCTAAATAATAATCATTTTCTGTATAATATTATACTTAGTACTATGCCACATCTGTTCTTGATTCTAGCCCACTCAAACAATTGTGCTGAATAAAAAAACGGACTTGCCCTCTGAGTCAATATCAGTTGGCATATGTTTTTATAGCAACATCAAGATCAGGGGTGTCAAACTCTTTCCATGAAGGGCCGAGTGTATGCTGTTATTTCCTTTCAATTAAGACCTAGAAACTCAGGTTCCTAACTAATCAATGACCTGAATCGATCAATAAAGTACAAGGGAGGTGTGAACCTGCAGACACTCGGCCCTTGATGGAGATATTACTGTACCGTATATGTTGCTGTGTATAAGAACAATATATAATGTTTTGATGGTTTATGTTTCATTCCAAAATGTTATATACAATTTGTTTCATCTGATATTTGCATTTCTTCATCTGAAATGAATGTTCATGGGTCCCTTTATACAGTTGAAGTCGGAAGTTTACATACACTTAGGTTGGAGTCATTAAAACTCGTTTTTCAACCACTCCACAAGTTTCTTGTTAACAAACTATAGTTTTGGCAAGTCGGTTAGGACATCTACTTTGTGCATGACACAAGTCATTTTTCCAACAATTATTTGCAGACAGATTATTTAACTTATTTTTCACTGTATCACAATTCCAGTGGGTCAGAAGTTTACATACACTAAGTTGACTGTGCCTTTAAACAGCTTGGAAAATTCCAGAAAATGATGTCATGGCTTTACAAGCTTCTGATAGGCTAATTAAAATCATTTGAGTCAATTGGAGGTGTACCTGTGGATATATTTCAAGGCCTACCTTCAAACTCAGTGCCTCTTTGCTTGACATCATGGGAAATCAACAGAAATCAGCAAAGACCTCTGAATTTTTTTTGTAGACCTCCACAAATCTGGTTAATCTTTGGGAGCAATTTCCAAACGCCTGAAGGTACCACGTTCCATCTGTACAAACAATAGTACGCAAGTATAAACACCATGAGACTCAGGAAGGAGACGCTTTCTGTCTCTTAGAGATGAACGTACTTTGGTGTGAAAAGGTGCAAATCAATCCCAGAACAGCAGCAAAGGACCTTGTGAAGATGCTTGAGGAAACCGGTACAAAGGTATCTATATCAAACGTAAAACGAGTCCTGTATCGCCTTAACCTGAAAGGCTGCTCAGCAAGGAAGAAGCCACTGCTCCAAAACCTCCATAAAAAAGTCAGACTATGGTTTGCAACTACTCATGGGAACAAAGATCGTACTTTTTGGAGAAATGTCCTCTGGTTCGATAAAGACCGTTATATTTGGAGGAAAAATGGGGAGGCTTGCAAGCCGAATAACACCGTCCCAAACATGAAGCAAGGGGGTGGCAGCATCATGTTGTGGGGGTGCTTTGCTGCAGGTGGGACTGGTGCACTTCACAAATAGACGGCATCATGAGGGAGGAAAATTATGTAGATATATTGAAGCAACATCTCAAGACATCAGTCAGGAAGTTAAATCTGGTCGCAAATGGGTCTTCCAAATGGACAATGACCCCAAGCATACTTCCAAAGTTGTGGCAAAATGGCTTAAGGACAACAAAGTCAAGGTATTCGAGTGACAAAGCCCTGACCTCAAATCCTATAGTACATTTGTGGGCAGAACTGAAAAAGTGTGTGTGAGCAAGGCCTACAAACCTGACTCAGTTACACCAGCTCTGTCAGGAGGAATGGACCAAAATTCACCCAACTAATTGTGGGAAGCTTATGGAAGGCTACTCAAAACATTTGACCCTTGTTCAACAATTTAAAGGCAATGCTACCAAATACTAATTGAGTGTATGTAAACTTCTGACCCACTGGGAATGTGATGAAAGAAATAAAAGCTGAAATATATCATTCTCTCTGCTATTATTCTGACATGTCACATTCTTAAAATAAAGTGGTGATCCTAACTGACCTAAAACAGTGAATTTGTACTGGGATTAAATGTCAGGAATTGTGAGAAACTGAGTTTAAATGTATTTGGCTAAGGTGTATGTAAACTTGTGTATGAATTATGGTTGTACTTTTAAAACATTTACTTTCGAGGTGCTTTAAAGGGAAGCATTCTACAAGGTAATTTAAATAAAACAAAACTATCTGTACAAACCCCACATATATGAACCGTTTTTTTTTCTCCATACAAACATTTCCTCTTTGAACATTTAGATTTTGGATGCTATGATTTTGTTGCTAATGTGGGTCTAGGTACCTCCATTGAAATTGCCATGGTAACAACACTAGCTGCAGCATCATTAGCTGGACAGAATGATTTTGAACTTTGATTTAGCCCTTGTGTAGTCTTAACATTCTGTATTACTTCCCTTGTCCTCAGGGTAAAAAATTACCCGCTGTCAGTAAACCACAAAAATATAGCAGCTTAATTGAATTTTAAACCCCAAATCTGTTTTTCATGAAGAAACCTGTCATTTTTCACAGACCTTGTGAATATCTGGATTTTCCCTCTTCACAATGCAGAAAGACTGCATATAATGTGTGGACACCACTCATTTTTATTATAACACACCTGGCATAATTATTTTCTTTACTAATGTAGAGGTTTATTATTATTATAGCTAAAGGTACTGCATAAGTGTCAACATTTTTTTTGTTGCAAGAGATAGCACTTGTATAGCAAAAAATGTGCAGAAAGTAGTTTTGAATGCATTTTATTGAAGGGAAACAATAAGTCTTGAACTTTTTGGCAACATAGTGATATATTCTTATATATTGTACAATGAGGAATTCAACTACAAAATGCTAGTCTTCTCCCATTGTTTTAACAATTGCCCCCACCCACAAGGTGTATAAACAACAACAACAACAATAAAAAATTAAAAAAATAAGATAATAGATAACTCAATCAACTCTAATTAGAACATGTAAGACAGTATGCAAATGTATTTTGCAGATGTATTTGTTTTACAGTCCTTCTTTGGGGTGCAGAATTGGCATCTCCTCCTCTTGCCTACCCCAGCTTGCAGCCTCCGGTGGATAAGGACAAGATTCAGCCCCCTGAACAGCTTTCACAAGCGCTGCAGAGGCTGCTGTGTGGGGGAGGCACTCCCTTCTTTGAATGTGTGGGGTTATAAGTGCCTTTTCCAGCTGCTCCAGGAACACCCTCTTCTTGTTCCGCTTATCAGGCATCCAGGTAGGGTTGATCTTGTTCCATATCACTAAGGCATTGTATGAGGACACATCAATGATGTAATAGAAGATGACCAGGGGCCAGCGGGAAGTCATCCTCCTGCAACTGTAAGTTCCAATCACCTTGTCCAGGTTGTCCACACCTCCTTTGTTGTGGTTGTAGTCCAGGATGATGGCTGGCTTCCTGTCCTCACGATCACTGATCTCAGCCGTTTTGTGCAGTGTGCTCAGGAGGACCACATTCTTTCACATTCTGGGGGTGAAGGCAAACTTTGATGAGAAGGTCCTCCTTGTTGCGGGGAGTGCAGGGGGAGCTCAGGCTTGTTCTTTCTATCTGTGCCAACCATGGTGATATTCCTCTTCAGGAGCTGCTGGCTGAGGTCATTAGAGGTGAAGAAATTGTCACGTGACATTTTGCCCCCTCAGTCCATCTGTCACATCAAGCACAACCCGCATCCCCTGGTTCTTCTCTGGGCCTCCACTGGTCGGCTTCCCTGTGTAGACTTGGATCTTCCAGGCGTATCTGGATTGTGCATCACAGGCCACCCATATCATGATGCCATACTTTGCTGGCTTGCAGGGGATATACTGCCGGAAAGGACAGCGACCTTTCGACAAAAGAGATTACTATCAGTAATTAGTTTCAGAGTCACATAAATCAATGATTTTACAGCAATATATAATACAATGAACAGTGAAAATGGTAAATTTACAGATATGAAAATAAAAATGTATTTCAGAATGGAACTAGTTGCTTATCCACTGTTACTTCAGGCCCAGGGTTGTAGAGGTATGGCAGACACTCCACCCACTTCTCCCAGACCTCTCTTATGGACTCTGAATGGAACCAGTTGCTCATCCACTGTTACTTCAGGCCCGGGGTTCTAGAGGTATGGCAGACACTCCACCCACTTCTCCCAGACCTCTCTTATGGCCGCCAGTTTGTCTCTCACACATCTTGCAGGTCTTGACTCACCGTTATCAAATCGTGGCAATATTGAGAAAGTGTGAAAGACTTTCAGTGGCATCGTGGCATGGAAAATCACCCTTCCACTCTCTGCATCCCAGAGACTACATGTAGCCTCGCCTCGGGACCTATACACACCCGCTAATATTAGCAGCCCTATGTAGGCACGCAGGTCACTCTCATCCATCCTTTTCCAGTTGTCTCCATGTTTACGGAAACCCTGCAAATGTGTCATCTCCAGGACGATTTTTTCGATGGCCGGTGGGATGAACATGTAGAATGTTGAGGTGATGTCCTGGGCAACTGCATGTCTTGTGGGCCCTGGGGTCATCCTTATGACATTTTTATGCTGCCTTCCTGCCCTGGTTGTCACATGGTGACAAGGACCATGTTATTTGACTATTTTTGTGCAAAAATGTCTCTCCTTCAGCTTGGGGGATTTCTTTTTATCTGAGAATGATGCTTTGTGCTCTGGGTTGTATTCTTCCCTATCGTCTTCTTCAGATACCTCCTCCTCTTCTAAATCATTGTTTCCTTATTCCACCTGGACATCTGAAAAAATCAGATCTCTGACCTGTTGGGCATTGAAACATGCACTCATGGCTTCAGCAAATAGGGAACTGGGAGGACTGTCATCTGCACCACCTTTATACCCTCGGACTGCATTCTCCATTAGTAGACAATGCTTTCAAGAAATTATTGTTTTTATTTTTTCTGTGAACTTGAGTCATGAGTCACCCTAAAGACAGTCTTTGTACCCTGGTGGTGTACTGTACAGCTTCCATGGAAATATGAACAAAGGCTTTCACTTTTTCTAATGTTGGGGTCACTCTAGGAAAAGTAATCCAATTTCAAGTAGAAAACATATCATTATCATATCATATCATTTCTCTGCTGTTAAACATAGTGGGAGTCATTTTTGACCCTTAAGACAACACAAGGGTTAAGATTGCAGTAAAGGGAGTGTAAGCTCTCAAAAATATTAATCAAAATTACCATGAAACGTTCTCAAGCCGCCATAGTGGTGCCCTAAAGTGGCTAACTACTATTTAGTCTAAATTACACTATAGTGCCTGGAAATACGATAAACATTGCTAAAGTAGTCAAATATCTAGTAGGGAAACTTTGCCAGCATTACCATGTCATCAAATTTGTTTTAGACAGATGGTAATGTTGTCATTAGCTAGCAAAGTTTGTCAAAAATAGCTAGAAATGCACATGTTAGCTAGCTAAAATCCAGTGCCTCCCCCAAAAAAATCTTAGCTAGCTAGCTTATACTACATCTAAACTGAATTTGGCAACATCAAAATGACAAAAGGTTTTCCTACTAATTATTTGCCTCCTGTTGAATGTCATCATATTTCAAAGATACTTTAATGCACTTTTGATTAAATCTTCATCAGTGCTCTTTGACAATGCATTGAGTAGAATGCTAAGTCGGGCATCAGTCCAAAACGAACATTCAAAGCAATATTGTGACGAAACACGCAACCCATGAATAGGCTTAAGCCTATTAGCTGGCTCTTGTCTGTGGATGGGTGGATCCATATTGCTGTTGAATACCGGTGAGCAGACTTCCCGACCAAGCTTCTTCCCGTTTCCAGAGCAAAATTATGCCACAGTAATGCAAAAATAAAAAAATATGCATTGCAAAAACTGCATAAACCGGACGTATCAACTCTCTGGCTTCAATCATACATTAGACCAGAGTCAATGTAAAGTCAAATCAAAATCAAATCACATTTATTTATATATCCCTTCATACATCAGCTGATATCTCATAGTGCTGTACAGAAACCCAGCCTAAAACCCCAAACAGCAAGCAATGCAGGTGTAGAAGCACGGTGGCTAGGAAAAACTCCCTAGAAAGGCCAAAACCTAGAGAGGAACCAGGCTATGTGGGGTGGCCAGTCCTCTTCTAGCTGTGCCGGGTGGAGATGTTCAAATGTTCATAAATGACCAGCATGGTCAAATATTAATAATCACAGGCAGAACAGTTGAAACTGGAGCAGCAGCACGGCCAGGTGGACTGGGGACAGCAAGGAGTCATCATGTCAGGTAGTCCTGAGGCATGGTCCGAGGGCTCAGGTCCTCCGAGAGAGAGAAAGAGAAAATTAGAGAGAACATACTTAAATTCACACAGGACACCGGATAGGACAGGAGAAGTACTCCAGATATTATTATTTAACCTCATAGTCCACCAATACCGTATGCGGGTTCGTGACTAGGGCTCAAGCTCATTAGCATAACGCACAATGCGAAAAAATATTCCTAAAAATATTTAACCTCCACACATTAACAAGTAAAATAGCTCAAATGAAAGATAAACAAGTTGTTTATCTACCCAGCAAGTCAGATTTCTAAAATGTTTTACGGCGAAAACATAGCACATATTTATATTAGATCACCACCGAAATAAAAGGCAAGCGGCGGCCATTTTGTCCCAGAAAAAATCAAATTTAAAAGTAGGATTAAAAAATAAATAATTCACTAACCTTTTGAAAATCTTCATCAGATGACAGTAATATTACATGTTAGTTACACAGTACATTTAATTTTTTTTCAATAATATGCTATATAATATCCATAAATCTCAGTTGACAACATTTTAAAAAAAAAACATGCTACTCAAATGTCAGGAGAAATGATGATTGCTCCGACAGATAACGTCAGATAACAAGCAATAAACATGACTAAATATACATGTTCTACATATAGTTACAAAGATACACTTCTTCTTAATGCAACCGCTGTATTACATTTATTTTTAACGTTACAGACATCGTTCACTTGGCTATACTAGGAGTCGGCGCTCCGATATTAGCAGTACGTTTGGAGTCCACAGAAACCCAAAATAACCACATAAATATTCCCTTACCTTTGATGTTCTTCCATCAGAAGAAGTAGAAAGAGTCATACTTACTAAATACATTGTTTGGTTTCACGTTGTGTGTCCCTGTATTAGCATATGCTAACAGCTTCAGCTGGAATGCATCAAAAATGACTTCTGGTCCAGCACTCTGCGCATTAAAACTTCCAATTTACATATTATATGTCGATTAAACTGGTCAAACGATGTGCAAAATCGAGCTTTATGATGTTTTTAGCATGTAGAACAAAGGACAGCGCTAACAGACAAACCGGCTTCGAATGCTGCATGTTGGAAAAAGACGTACTCCAAATCGGCCGCGCGCAATAGAGTGCCCGGTTTTGAGAGGGACACGCGGAATTTCGCGCGCCAAAGGTGCAGGGCTCGTGCGATTCTCACAGTGAACGCGCCATTTGAAAGCAGACATCGCGCTGAACTGATAGAGACTGTTCCTGGATCCGTAGCTGCTTGGGAGGGTGTTGGCGATGACGTCAAAGTAGACCCAACTTTTCCATTGTTGACAGAGTGTTTGGGAGAATGGCTCTCCTGAGACTTCTGCTTTACATACAGACATAATTTAAACGGTTTTAGAAACTTTAGAGTGTTTTCAATTCAATAATAATTTTATATGCATATATTAGCAATTTTTGGGTAAAAATATTTTCAGTTTACTATGGGTACGCACTTTCTCCAACAGGGGCAGTATAGAGCAGGAGTTCTAAGAGGTAAAAAAAATAATGATAATAATTTCACCTTTATTTAACCAGGTAGGTAAGTTGAGAACAAGTTCTCATTTACAATTGCGACCTGGCCAAGTTAAAGCAAAGCAGTTCGACACATACAGCGACACAGAGTTACACGGGAGGTAAAGGCAAAAAAAGGCCATGGTGGCAAAGTAAATACAACATAGCAAGTAAAACACTGGAATGGTAGATTTGCAGTGGAAGAATGTGCAAAGTAGAAATAAAAATAATGGGGTGCAAAGGAGCAAAATAAATAAATAAATACAATGGGGAAAGAGGTAGTTGTTTGGGCTAAATTATAGGTGGGCTATGTACAGGTGCAGCAATCTGACAGTTGGTGCTCAAAGCTAGTGAGGGAGATAAGTGTTTCCAGTTTCAGAGATCTTTGTTGTTCGTTCCAGTCATTGGCAGCAGAGAACTGGAAGGAGAGGCGGACAAAGAAAGAATTGGTTTTGGGGGTGACTAGAGAGATATACCTGCTGGAGCGTGTGCTACAGGTGAGAGATGCTATGGTGACCAGCGAGCTGAGATAAGGGGGGACTTTACCTAGCAGGGTCTTGTAGATGACATGGAGCCAGTGGGTTTGGCGACAAGTATGAAGCGAGGGCCAGCCAACGAGAGCGTACATGTCGCAATGGTGGGTAGTATATGGGACTTTGGTGACACAATGGATTGCACTGTGATAGACTGCATCCAATTTGTTGAGTAGGGTATTGGAGTCTATCCTGTAAATGACATCGCCGAAGTCGAGGATTGGTAGGATGGTCAGTTTTACAAGGGTATGTTTGGCAGCATGAGTGAAGGATGCTTTGTTGCAAAATAGGAAGCCAATTCTAGATTTAACTGGATTGGAGATGTTTCATGTGGGTCTGGAAGGAGAGTTTACAGTCTAACCAGACACCTAGGTATTTGTAGTTGTCCACGTATTCTAAGTCAGAGCCGTCCAGATTAGTGATGTTGGACAGGCGGGCAGTTGCAGGCAGCGATCGGTTGAAGAGCATGCATTTAGTTTTACTTGTATTTAAGAGCAATTGGAGGCCACGGAAGGAGAGTTGTATGGCATTGAAGCTTGCCTGGAGGGTTGTTAATTAACACATTGTCCAAAGAAGGACCAGAAGTATACAGAATGGTGTCGTCTGCGTAGAGGTGGATCAGAGACTCACCAGCAGCAAGAGCGACATCATTGATGTATACAGAGAAGAGAGTCGGTCCAAGAATTGAACCCTGTGGCACCCCCATAGAGACTGCCAGAGGTCCGACAGCAGACCCTCCGATTTGACACACTGAACTCTCAGAGAAGTAGTTGGTGAACCAGGCGAGGCAATCATTTGAGAAACCAAGGCTGTCGAGTCTGCCGATGAGGATGTGGTGACAGAGTCGAAAGCCTTGGCCAGATCAATGAATACGGCTGCACAGTAATACAGTTTCTTATCGATGGCGGTTAAGATATCGTTTAGGACCTTGAGTGTGGCTGAGGTGCACCCATGACCAGCTCTGAAACCAGATTGCATAGCAGAGAAGGTATGGTGAGATTCGAAATGGTCGGTAATCTGTTTGTTGACTTGGCTTTCGAAGACCTTAGAAAGGCAGGGTAGGATAGATATAGGTCTATAGCAGTTTGGGTCAAGAGTGTCCCCCCCTTTGAAGAGGGGGATGACCGCAGCTGCTTTCCAATCTTTGGGAATCTCAGATGACACGAAACAGAGGTTGAACAGGCTAGTAATAGGGGTAGCAACAATTTCGGCAGATCATTTTAGAAAGAAAGGGTCCAGATTGTCTAGCCTGGCTGATTTGTAGGGGTCCAGATTTTGCAGCTCTTTCAGAACATCAGCTGACTGGATTTGGGAGAAGGAGAAATGGGGAAGGCTTGGGCGAGTTGCTTTTGGGGGTGCAGTGCTGTTGACCGGGGTAGGAGTAGCCAGGTGGAAAGCATGGCCAGCCGTAGAAAAATGCTTTTTGAAAATCTCAATTATGGTTGATTTA